>NC_090279.1:164167917-164175417 GCF_040414725.1 Anabrus simplex | reverse complement strand
TTGGTGCAGTGAGTTAACCGTTATCGGTATGAAATGTTTCAAGTGTCTCGTAAGTTGGATATATTAACTCCAAGTAAGTACTGAAAATTATAATTTATTGAAGGGATCCCGTTCGTTCAGGCACTAGTGTGAGTAATTTCATCGTGGACATGAGCAACATTATAAACGACAATTTTGGTATAGTGTAACCTTGTAAGCAAAATTTGATATATATTTGAACTGAATGCATTTGAAAAAGAAAATTTAATGTAATGTAGGGAGCTCGGGATCGCTAGTTATGCATCTATGAGGTGATATTTTGTGTAAGTGATTTTATCTTACGTTTTTGTCGGTGTGCATTATTGCCAACTGTTTTTCTTGATGTTCATTGTGGTGATGAATCTTATTATTATTATTATTATTATTATTATTATTATTATTATTATTACTTTTATTTTTTTTGTAATTCATTTCGGTGCGTGCTTTCTCCCTTAATCTTTTCCTGGTTGGTTGTTTTTGCTGTCTGATTTTGTCCTATTGCCTTCGTGGCTGGTTATCTGTACGTGATTATTATCGCATTGTTACGGGCCTTTATTAATGACACCTCATATTCGCATCGTAGCACATTCCACGGCCTCCTCTGTTCTAGAGTATGTAAACTGCAGGTAAATTGATTAACTAAAGCTAATGTAAACTGGTACTATCACCTCTTGGATAAATAATAATAATTATTATTATTATTTTAATAACTTAAAATCTTAAAATTGAAATTTGCTGGTCTAAATTAAGTTTAATAATGGGAGTTTTCTTTCGTTGTCTTATTATCTTTTCTCCCATTGTTTGTGTTCCTTGCTTTTGTCTTTATTACGTCATGTCATCCCTTCTTATCTAATCTGAAGATACGTTAATATTTTGGGTGGCTTTGATGATTATTATGGGATCTTGGCTTCGCGTCGGTAACGGGTAGCTCCTGTTGGGTGTTTCTGTGTTCTTTATTATTTTTATGAGCGCACCGTTAATTGTAAATTTCCTTTAATATTCTTCATTTTGTTGTGGTTGCTGTACGCTATTATTGTATTGTGTTTTCATCTAGCTCGTTTCTTTGGAGTAATGTTTATTCGCGGTTGGAGCCACTAATTTTTCTTCTTTTACGTGTGTGCTTGTGTGCGTCTTGTAATTTAGTATTTTAGTAGTGTAGCAAATTTCAATTTTAAAGTGATTTTATATCGCGGGCCTGCATATCGGTTGCAACCAATTTTTAAATAATTTTAATGTTTCTATATGTAAGGTAATGAGTTATTAATGAATTTTCAAACCTTAATTTTGGCGGAAGCCTATGTTAATGTGAGCTTCATTTCTCCTTAATTTCAACTTTATTTTAAAATACTGTTTTTCTCATCTAGTTTGATTGCATTCTTAAATTTTAGAAAAAGGGATATATATATATTTTTATTGTTCTTATTTTATACCATTTTCAAATTACATTTTCTTAGTAAATTTTCTTCATTTTTAAATTTATCTGGTGTGTCATTTAGTAGCTAGCAATATTTACCTGGCAACCTGTCAAAGTTATGTAAGACCCTGGCCTTTTTATTCTCGTCTTTGCCCTCCACGCTTCATATTTTTCTAATGCTACTGCCCTTCGGTAAGTATTGTGCTTGTTTTCTTCTTGATGTTGGTATTTTTCAATTGGATGTTTTGTTTACTAATTGGTAAGATTGCAATTTCCATTCAATTAAATCCAGCTGTAAGTTCTACCATATTTCTGAATGAATTTATAAAGCCTGTTACGGACTAATATTTCAGTACTCGACTGTCATTGAGCAACATTGTATGCTTGAATCGGTATTCCTGATGGTACTACAATAGTGCCGACAGCTATAAGTTTGTTATTCTTGTATGTTTGATCTTTTTTGTGAGACGAACAGGAGTCTCCATTGAAGAAACCAGGGACAAAATATCATGAAATATTATCGGAATCAGATTGTTCTCATCAGGAAAGTGTCGCATCAACTTCAAGCCATGTAAGTCCTGCACCTATAGCCAACAATCATGACATGACAGAAACTACAATCCCCATAACTTCGACTCAGGAAAAGTTGTATTGTGAAAAACAAAATGCAGGTGAATCATTTTCGATTCTTCGGTAAAGTAGAAGAAGAAGAGACAAACTTCCAGAGTTAACAGTATTCATACAGAAGCTGTTAAGAAAGAAAAGGAGGGAGAAACATATGGTTCTAGTGACTTTTAGGCAATGAATCAGGAAGAAAACATCACTTGAACTTTGCTTTAATTTTCCTGCCAATTGTAATTTTACATTTAAATCCTGTTCTCTTTCTATACCTTGAACCTGCTTACTGTGTACTGTTTGAAACTTCTCACTAATCATATCCATATACTTCTAATTTCCTCGTCCTGGAGATTTTCTACTCTTATTCGTTTGCAGACAGATTTCACTTTCTCTACCCTAGGCCTAGAGATACACTATGTGATAAAAAGTATCTGGCGCCCTCCATCGGTAATGCTGGAATTCAATATGGTGTTGGCCCACCCTTAGTCTTGATGACAGCTTCCACTCTCGCAGGCATATGTTCAGTCAGGTGCTGGAAGGTTGCTTGGAGAATGGCAGCCCATTCTTCACGGAGCGTTGCACTGAGGAGAGGTAGCGATGTCACTCGGTGAGGCCCGGCCTGAAGTCGGTATTCCAAAACACCCCAAAGGTGTTCTATAGGATTCAGGTTGGGACTCTGTGCAGGCCAGTCCATGACAGGGATGTTATCGTCGTGTAACCACTCAGCCACAGGCCGTGCATTATGAACAGGTGCTCGATCATGTTGAAAGATGCAATCGCCATCCCCGAAGTGCTCTTCAACAGTGGGAAGCAGGAAGGTGCTTAAAACATCAATGTAGGCCTGTGCTGTGATAGTGCCATGCAAAACAACAAGGGGTGCAAGCCCCCTCCATGAAAAGCACGACCACACCATAACACGACCGCCTCCGAATTTTACTGTTGGCACTACACACACTGGCAAATGACGTTCACCGGGTGAACACCATACCCACACCCTGCCATCGGATCGCCATATTGTGTACTGCGATTCGTCACTCCACACAATGTTTTTCTACTGTTCAATCGTCCAATGTTTGCGCTCCTTACACCAAACAAGGTGTCATTTGGCATTGACTTGCATGAGATGTGGGTTATGGGCAGCCGCTCGACCATGAAATCCAAGTTTTCTCACCTCTCGCCGAACTGTCATAGTACTTGGAGTGGTTCCTGATGCAGTTTGGAATTCCTGTGTGATGATCTGAATAGATGCCTGCCTATTACACTTTACAACCCTCTTCAACTGTCAGCGGTCTCTGTCAGTCAACAGACGAGGTCCGCCTGTACGCTTTTGTGCTGTTCGTGTCCCTTCATGTTTCCACTTCACTATCGCATCAGAAACCTAGGGATGCTTAGGAGTGTGGAAATCTCGCATACAGACTACTGACACAAGTGACATCCAATCACCTGGCCACGTTCGAAGTCCGTGAGTTCCGTGGAGCACCCCATTCTGCTCTCTCATGATATCTAATGACTACTGAGGTCGCTGCTATGGAGTACCTGGCAGTAGGTGGCAGCACAATGCAGCTAAGGTAAAAAAACGTATGTTTTGGGGGGTGTTCAGATACTATTGATCACATAGTGTACTTAGTTCACTACAGATCAAATAGTGCTCTGTATCATTGAAAAGTCCCCAGAAAACTTGTACATTCCTAACAGATTTCCTGAATTCAATGTTGGTTAAGATTAGTCTATTATGGATCTGGTACCCCTACCCTCCCATGTGTAGCGGAGGATGGCCTTATGTTTGAAGAATGTATTGGTAACTGCTAAACCCATACTAGCACAGAAGTCCAGCAAACGCTTCCCATTCCCATTAGCTTCGATATCTTCCCCATATTTATCAATCATCGTTTCGTATCCTTTAGTTCTATTTCTATTTCCAACTCTCGCATTGAAATCGTCCATTAGCACTATTCTATCCTTGCTGTTGACCCTGACCACGATGTCACTCAATGCTTCATAAATCTTGTCAACTTTATCCTCATCTGCACCCTCACATGGTGAATACACGGACACA
Source organism: Anabrus simplex (assembly GCF_040414725.1). Taxonomy (NCBI): domain Eukaryota; kingdom Metazoa; phylum Arthropoda; class Insecta; order Orthoptera; family Tettigoniidae; genus Anabrus; species Anabrus simplex. Next base: position 164,171,311 of record NC_090279.1, on the reverse strand, counting down.
ATTCTCGTCCTAATTCCTCCAACTGACAAATCTACCCACATCATTCACTCATTTACGTGCCTAACAGAAACTATGTTGCGTGCAATGGTATTCCTGATAAACAGCCCTACCCCATACTCTTCCCTTCCCGTCAAGTACATTTTATAGTCTCCTATCTCTTCCTTATTATCTCCCCTTACCCAAATATCATTTACTCCTAGCACATCCAGATGAATCCTCTTTGCTGAGTCACCCAGTCCTACTTTCTTTCTTCCATAAGCCTCATTAATATTGATAGCTCCCCATTGAATTTCACTTTGTTCGCCAATTTGTTTCCAAGGAGCCCCTTGCCTGTCAAATGGGAGTGGGACTCCATTACTCCCATAGGTCCGAGGCTTGCTTAAAATCTTCTGAGCTCGGTAAATTCATGAAGCAGGATGCTACCCTACTTACACATAGTCCAAGTGAGGATCTCTCCTCTAAGGGTTATGGAGCATCAGTGGATTGTATAGTCCTAGCCGCCTGAGCACAAGAAGGGCCGTGACTCGGAATATGTCCGAGATGCCCACTCCCATTCCATAGCAACTGGTATCCCGACTCTCAGGACCACTTACTAGGCCACTCAGCAGTTGCCCATGGTTGACGAACTAGGATGTAACTACAGTAACCCACACCATGAACCAATGTAATAAAAGTGGCCTATTCTAGACTATAATATTTTGCCTATAATAAATTATTGCACTGAACCCGTTTTTACAAAGTAATTTTAGTCGTTTAATTCCTTCAAGTAGATATTAATTTTATACTGTACTCAGTAGATACTAGCCCGCATGATGGCCGTGATTGTTAAGGCGCTGAAGTCTAAATGGTCTGACACCGAGGTTAGCCGGTTTGAGTCCCGCTGGTCGAAAAAATTTTCACCATCAGAATGTTGGCCGACAGGGTAGGGGAGGTTGTGGTATACAATTTCTAATCACTAGATTGCGTGCCAAAAGCCTGGATTAAATTCCAAACCTCTCCGCAGTGCTCATATGGAGCGAGGGCATATGACGCTGTTGATGGTGATTCGTCCGTCGGATGGGGATGTTAAGCCTTGAGCAGACCCCTTGGTGCTATTCGACAGGAGTAGGCTATGTGCCGGCACCGGGTTTCACCCTCTCCCTACTATCATATATCATGTCATTCATTTCAGCTCATTAACTCCTCTGATGAGGTTGACGTCAGGAAGGGCATCCGGTCATAAAAACCCGCCACGAGAGATTCATCTCCCTCATACCCTAGCCCGTAGAGCAATGGGACAAGGGTTGGACAAACAAACAAACAAACTAAGTAGGTACTGGAAATCTGAAGTGATTCAAAGTCTAATTTTTTAACTTATAATTTTCAGGTATAAAAATTAATGAGAACTAATAAATAATAATGTTATTGTTTTTACTACTTTTTTACAGTTTTCAGAAATGCCTAATGAGAACTAAAGATGATAAAAATATAACTCATCAAAACATATAATGTCCAAAATGTAAACCAACTTTTAACATCCCCAATAAATTATTTATCTCTTTTAACATGACATCTAATTTAGTATCCCAATAAGAAACTAAGTGTGCCTTACATTTTTATTGAATATTTTAGGAGCTATCAGTTTTTCGCTTCTCCTGAAAGGTTGGTATTAATGGACATTACATGTTTTGATTGGTTTGATTGATTGATTTTCCATTCGGAATTGCTAGGCGGGCAATAATTCCATTGTGGAGATATATCTCCCGAATGCAGTTATCAGACTGTGCCTCTTATAAGGGCTTCTGATAAGTTCACCTGCATATACCCCAGCATCAGTGGGTGGTGTCTGACACATCCCACTCTGATGAGTCTGATGTCAGACCTAAGACAAAACGCTGGTTAATGGAGCAAACGACTGAAAAGCCTTACATGTTTTTGCTCCTTCTTTGCCAAAGATACACATTTTGTTTTGTTTTCCTTTTCTTCTCTGAATTTGTTTGAATTTTAAATGAATTTATTTAGTCAGGGGTGTTGTTGATCACATAAATAACAAAATGTCTGAGATAATATTTTAATGCTTAAAATGTCAGACAGCATGCATGCATTGTCACATGATCCTAAGATGCTCACTAGCATTCATGCATTTAGAGCCCTCTGGTGATGAGAAATTATCTTATGATGTCAATATTTAGTAATTACCAGAGGCACTTTTTTTGCAAAATTTTACAAATTTGGCTCAAAACATTAAAATCTTTAAGCAAAATCTTGAAATAATTGACAAAATTATGTGGAATCACTCTGTGAAGCACAATGAAAGATGATTTATAAAATGATAAAGTCTCTCATCGGGGGCCGATGACCTTCGATGTTAGGCCCCTTTAAACAACAAGCATCATCATCATCAAAGTCTCTCATCTAAATCAAATTCCCATTCTATGATAACTTTAAGCATCAGAATATCTTGAACCATATTAAAGTTATTGATGTGCTTGACGTTCTTCTTCTTTCCCCAAAATAAGAATATGGGCATTTTGCGGAAGCTGTAGTGAAAGCTTTATGGATCCCAGTCAGTAATATTGATAGTGAGAAGTCATTTTCAATGTATTATAATATGTCTCATGAGAGAACGCTCTGAATTCCAGTAATATAGAACTCATGGCATCAGTGTCTTTTTCAGACATATGTAAATTATGTACGTAGGCTATGCATACAGTCACCTGAGTAAATTTGAGATTCTTGATTTCATGACTGTCTTAAAATTGGTAGTCAGTAACAATTTTTTCACATTTGACAATATAATATACCAACAAGATGGCTTGGCAATGGGATCACAGCATTGGGGATTATTATTATTATTATTATTATTATTATTATTATTATTATTATTATTATTATTATTATTATTATTATTATTATTAAAGCGTCTTTATTGTGGTGAAGTTAGGGCTCCCGGCCCTTTCTTACACTTAACCACTTCATGTATATACAATGTATATTTTACATACAATTTCAACATATGAAATCTTTACAACCTAAAGTATAACTAAAGCAACTAAAGTATCACTAACTAAACAAAGGTGAGTAAAGTATAACTAAATTATATACAGGAACACATTGCAATAAACAACCATATTCACTCTCATTCATGCATCCCATTCACACTCAAGAAAGACTGGAAGTGCTTAAAAGATGACGCTGGCAAAGGATTTTAAATTTTGTCTTAAATTTAGCTTCCCTGGTGTCATTGGGGAGTTCATTCCACCAGCTCGTGGCGGTGATCGTGAACGATCTGTTGTAGGTTGCGGTTCGATGCACAGGAATTTTTAGCGTACAGCCTGACCGGATATTGAACAGGTGCAGGGAACTAAGGTAGCGAAATCTGGTGGATAGGTAAGGAGGAGTGTTTTCAGAAAGC